>NW_027210603.1:9102500-9115000 GCF_029030835.1 Brachyistius frenatus
AAATTCGGAGACGTTCTCTCGCCGTGTTTTTGTTTTTTTGACACGAAAGAATGGGACAGACGTGAAATCGCTGTGACCTTTAACCTTGTTTCAAATCAGGACCGCAAAATCTAATTTGATGTGTTTTGATTTTTTTTTGCAGCAGCAGCAGCAGCATTTTTTTTTTTTATCTACAACAGTTTATTTCCTGTTCCTGACTCATGTGGAAAATGTCCATTCTTTCTCCTGAAGACAAAAAGCTCGCTGTTATAAAAAAAATAAAATAATAAAAAAAAATAAAAAATCAATTCCAAGGAACAGCAGGAAGAGAACAGAAGTGTACTTGTGTTTTCTGTTCCCTGACATTAGTCCTGGGGTGCACGTATTCTGCGAAGCAAGTGTTACAACTCCCCCGAGCGTTCGTCCGCGTGAACGTCGGCCAGAGTTTACCCGATTGAATCGGTTCTGAAGGCCGGCGGCGGCGGCGGCGATCGGAGCGAAGTCCGGCAGAGTCTGGTGGCAGAACCACCGAGACAACTCCTGTCTACAGATGAGGACGCGGGTGTCCTCGCGGACGTAGAGGCGTGTAACGCGTTTCCGCGGGCCGCCGGGCCGACTTGGCGTTTTGTTAAGGGGGGGGGGGGGGGGGGGATTTATTTATAATGCATTTGGTTGGGTCAGCGCGGTTGTAGTTTAAGCATGAAAGTGACGAGACTTTTAAAACGGCGTCTTTCTCTCGTCGCTGGAAACGACGCACCAAAACACGCCGCTTGTCGTAATCGATTCGCCTCGATCTGGGTTTTTAAAAAAAAAAAATGTTTTGCCATTTTCTGCGCGGTTAGTAAATAAGACGCGTTCAACGGCTCGTCTAAAACTCTTCCTCCTCGAGGACTTCCGGTCCGGCTCCAGCGAGCTCAAAACGTTTTGACGTCAACGCGGCTATTTAAACTTCCTGTCCTCCCTTCGGGCACTTCCTTCCGCCGCGGGCCGCCGACAGAATTTAAAGGTCGGAGGGGAGACGCGGCTCGGCCCGACCTCCTGCTTCCACACCTGGACGGCAGCTCCCCCGCGGCGGGGCCTCCCGGTTTCCCTCCTCGTGAAAGCGGCGGTTTCTTATCTGCAGATGTTCGACCACTTCCTCGGCATGTGGATCTGGTCACGGTATGGCAGGAGGGGGGAGGGAGGGGGGTCGACTCGAGCGGAAGGGGGGGGGGGTTGCAGCTTTGATCATATTTTTTTAATTTATTTTTTTTTATACTAAAGTCAATTTACAGTTGCGAAGTGTTTAAAAGTTTAGAAAAGTAAAAGCTCATTTAAAGGAGCAGTGTGTAGGATTTCCTGGCATCTTGTAAATAGCCCTCTCGTCTCCCTCCTCCTCCTCCTCCTCCTCCCTCCTCCCAAGTGCTGTTGAAGAATCAACTTTTTTGTTGTTGTTTTCAATCAGGGCCCCGTGTCCGCCAGAGCGTTTGAAAACGGAAGCTTTCGCCGGAGTCGACGCCGCCGACCAAAAGGAAACAAGAGCAGCCGGGGAGAATACGTAAGCAACTTGAACCATTTTATTTGTGAAAAACTACAAGCAAAATTCATAAATAGACATTTTCTATTTGAAGCGGAGGGGGAAAAAAAAAAATGGAATCGGGGTTTGTAGCCCGTAAAGCGCAAAATTCGTGCACATGCCAGAAAACATGTAGTAGTTTTAACATTGTAAGCGAGACGGGAGGGGGGGGGGGGGTGTGGGGGAGGAAGGGGGGGGGGGAGCCGTGATCTGATGAAAATGCTGCGTAACATTTCCACACCGGGAAACAAGAGCGTGACCATTTCACAAGGGGAAACAATGACACATCAGCAACAAGTTTCAACAAAACAAACAAAAGAAAAGAAAGAAGAAGAAGAAAAAAAAAAGACAAATTAAAAACTGGATTAAATGTATTATTGTACTGTCCCCTACAACTTTTTTTAAATTTTTTTTTTTTTTAAACCGAGCAATAACTTTTAAAAGCGTCGTACAAGACATCGTTATAGGAAGAAATGAGTTTGTATAATACACTTAATTGGAAGTTCACGCTTAAGGTTACACAGTCAGTAAACAAGCATTCTATATTTGGGTCTCCTGACAAACAAAGCTTCAAAAAAAAAAAAAAAATGTAACCATCTTTACACAGTAAATTAAGGTTACTTGGTCGCACACAAGAACAGAACTGCTTGCGCGGAAACGGGAAACAAAAGACTTTCAGCTTCCCGATGCCATTTATTCATAGCGTTTTGCCCCCTTTTTAAAAATTCGATATACAAAGCAACAATTCACATATTCAGCAAACGGCCATTTTGTCAATAATTTAACAATGAATCCTTCCGGCTGGAGTACTCGGTCAAGTGAACGTGGTTGCAGATAAGGCAGGTGAAAAAAAAAATAGTAATTAAAAAAAAAAGAGGCTTTTTAGGCCCATTTTTAATAGATTGCATTACAAAGCAGGGTTTTATTCTTAGTACAAATTGGACAAAACATTTTCCCCTCTGTCCCAACAGTTCCCCACATACCACAACCCCCCCCTTATACTTTTTTTAAAGTTCTATTCACATTGCTTTTCCTCACTTTGAACACCGATTCCATATTTGTATGCAATAAGCACAATAATTACATAATAACCATATCTTAAAAGCAAGAAAAGAAACGCATATTCGCATATTGAAACATTGCTTCACAACACGCCTGTGATTATCATCCCCTCCGTGTGAAACCGCAAAGCAGATCAAATCCTGACCTTTTTTTTTTTTTTTTTTTTTTTTTTAATAGGGGGGGGGGGGAGGGGTCAGGTCAAACCTCACCTAACCTGATTTTAGTCGCCGTGGCAGCGGCTCAATTCGGTGAGCCGGGGCTACCTGTACTGGCTGTAGTCCGGCAGAATGAAAAGGGTGGGGCACAAGAGTCCTCTCCACCCACACCCAGACTGCTTCTCACTGCACTGCCAGGCGACATCCACCACTGTGTGTGTGTGTGTGTGTGTGTGTGGAGCTGGTAGCCTTCTTTGACTCCGCCCACAGTACGACGGCCTCCGTCCCAATTTAGCCGCGAACGGAGACGAGTGGACAATAAGAACACCGTTTACATGGATTATATTAGTCTTTATTTAAACTGTTATTCATCTCACACATTAGATAATTGCATTTCAAATTGTTATTCATCTGTCTATGTATCATGTCATTATGAAATTCCTTTGGTCCTTCAATAAATAAAACTAAGATATCATATACACATTTATTCTTTATACAATTTCATACAGTTCAAAGGAAATTATGTTGGTCTAGTATCAGCTAAGGTGAAAGTGAATTAAAACCCTTAAATAAGCCTTGCTGTTATAAAATTGAAAGAACAATTGTATTCTATTGACTACTGCAATATTCTTTTTGCCTTCAATGACAGGAGTCTTAAATTAACACATAGAAAACCAAGTCAACTGAATTGTCAATCTTTGTAAGTTGTTTCACGTCGTTGCACTTGTTTTCTGGGTTGAGAGGATGAAGATTCAAAGCCGTCTTCAGGACCGCAACAAAAGAGAAATGAAATCGATTCACAACAGCTCGACACACAAGTTCTATTTTACAGTTCGATATGGTTTTACCAAGCGGAACTGAGTGGAACCATCCTTCAGTCACAACAGAGAGGAGAAAAAAAATACAAAAAACATAAAATTAAAAATAAAAAAACTCCGGCACGAGAGCCGAGACGACAGCTCCGCCTTCTGCCAGAAAACTCAATATTTAGGTACGGAATGCAGAAAATATCAACAGCTTTTAGTGTTTTACACAACAGCCTACACTGTACAGTAAAGGACATAAGATACTGTATAAGAGATCTGCTATAGCATACTAAATTATAGACAATCTAGTTGAAAAAGTCATGTGTCTGAACTTCAGGTGACCTTCTTCTGATGCACATTGACCTGTACAGAAAGCGGACCTGATGGAGGTCCTGACAGTGTTCAGAGTGAGACAGTGTTGTTGAGAAAAGTGAATGAGAATTTGATTCATCAGCACTTTGTCACATTGAGTGAATGGGCAATCCCAGATCTGCAAAACCGCTTCACAGTGTATCTAGCACCAGTGTGTGTGTGTGTGTGCGCGCGCGTGTGTGTGTGTGTGCGTGCGTATGTGTGTGTGTTGTCCTATCATTGTCCAACGGCAATAAAAAAAAAAACACTGAAGGAACAATCGATTGGCAGAGCTACACAGCAAAGCTTCAACATAAAAAAAAAGGAGAATATCAAAGTATACAGGTGCAACAGGTAATAAATAAGGGTAATAATAGTTTAAAGTTATTAAAATGGTGGTGTTATTGTGCCCAGCGGAGAATTCTTCTTTACAAAATCAAAAAAAACAAACAAACAAAAAAAAAAAGAAATGTCAACTTGGCCTCACATCCACATACAAATATAAAACAATACATACAAGTGTCTGGATACGACCGCAGGGGGGAGGGGGTCGGGGTTTTTGGATGGGCGAGGGGTTGGGGGAGGTGGGGGGCGGGGCGGGCCCGTTATTCCGCGGAGCCCCAGCTGTCCTCGCCTGTGCACCGCGGGTCTGACCGCGAGGGAGGTTCCACCGAGCCGGGCGCGCGTTTCCCCAGACGGGCACGTCGCACTGTTCCTCTCGGCCGGCCCCCAGCTCCTCTCGGCATCCGGGGGGAGATCGTGGGATGGAGGCGGGGCGGCGATGGGAAAGGTGAAAGCCCCTCTCCCCTCACCCCTACGGGATCCGTAGTGTTCAGAAACATCGGGGGGGGGGGGGGGGAGAGAGGGAGGGAGATGGGGGTGAAGGGATGAGGACGCCGGGGGGTGGGAGGGGGGGTGGAGGGGGGTGGAGAGGAAAGGGGGCGGCGGGGCCCTCAGAACGATTCGTCGTGCCCCGCGGAGAGGTCCCCTTTCGGGGTGGAGGCGCGCGACGAGCCCTTGTCCATGCTCTCGGAGCCGGAGCTCTGGTGTTGCTGTTCGGAGCCCGCGCTGGATGTGATGGTGGACGAGGATGTGGAGGAGGAGCGGGTCTTCTCCTTAAAGTCTGTTATGATCACCGTCACGTTCCCTACGGTGATCGCCAGCTGCTGGGCGGTACTCCGGTCGATGTTCTTCAGTTTGGGCCTGCGACGCGCCAAAACACGCGCGAGAAAAAAACAAAAAAAACAAGCAAACAAACGTTAATAGCCAGAATTGCCGAGCACAATGTGTGTGTGTGTGTGTGTGTGTGTGTGTGTGTGTGTGTGTGTGTGTGTGTGTGTGTGTGTGTGTGTGTGTTTCAGCAACGGGGGGGGGGGGGAGGCTTCCAGCACTGTGGGGGCGGTTACACTAAATTGCTCGATTCATTGGGTGACACATGAACAGTCAGAACAAGTGCATCAAAAGTGAGAGTGGGTGTTTAGTGTAAAAGATCACTTGTGAATCATTTGAGGTTTCCCACTAACCTTGTGCTCACATGAGTTTCTCTAACAAACAAGAGCTGCTTAGTCAGAGACGGGAAAGCATGTGTTCTACCAGAGACGCGCGGAGACGGAGACGGAGCTACACACCTGGAAATGTGAGAGTTCTTGTTGGTCTTGGTTGCTGATTTCCCGGACTGTATGCTGTGTTTGTCACTAGGTGGACTCTGATGGTTGTCTGATTTGGGTCTGAAGGAAAAGCACCCAAAAGCAGCAGTGAGGATTAATACGAGCACAGCGGAGGTGAACCGTTGACATGCGGCCTCGTGTACTGACCTGGTCTTTTTGCTGTTGGGCTTCTTCGTGACAGCTGGGCTGATGTCCTTCTCTCTGTCGGGTTTGTCTTTGATTGGTTGCTCCTTGTCGCTCTTGTCCATCTCGGGGGTGTCTCCCTCTGGCCTCATCTTCTCTGGCCTCACCTTCTCTGGCCTCACCTTCTCTGGCCTCACCCTCTCAGGGCGCTCCCTCTCGGGGCGCTCCCTCTCGGGGCGCTCCCTCTCGGGACGTTCCCTCTCGGGACGCTCTCTCTCCGGGCGTTCTCTCTCGGGACGCTCCTTTTCCGGACGCTCCCTCTCCGGACGCTCCCTGTCGGGACGCTCCTTTTCCGGACGCTCCCTCTCGGGACGCTCCCTGTCGGGACGCTCCTTTTCCGGACGCTCCCTCTCGGGACGCTCCTTTTCCGGACGCTCCCTCTCCGGGCGCTCCGCCTCGGGGCGCTCCGCCTCTGGACGCTGCAGCTCCGGACGGTGCGGCTCCGGACGCTCCCCCTCCGGACGCTCCCCCTCCGGACGCTGCGGCTCCGGACGCTGCGGCTCCGGACGCTCCCCCTCCTCCGGACGCTCCAGCTCCGGACGCTCCCCCTCCGGCCGTCCGTCTCCGTTGGCGCGCTCTCCTTCGCCTTCTGGCCGCTCCTTGTCCGTGCGCTCGCTCCTCTCTCTCCGCTCCTTCTTGGGCGGGGGAGGCATGGGGTACTGCTGAGCCACCTGCTGGGCGACCAGCTGGGAGTTGATCCTGGGTTTCCTGCGGAGGAGATCCGAGGCACAAACATGGATTAGTCTGGCGGTGGAGCGGTGAGCCGACTCTGGCCGCGCACCAACACGGTCACACCGCAGCTGACAAAAGAGAGGTGACGGACCCAGAAGCTGCCTGGTTTGGGGGGGGGGGGGGATGGGGGGGGAAAGAGAGAGAGATGGGGGGATGGAGGGGGGGGGGCTGCAGGAGGTGGGTTTGTGCAGCCGGCGGAGCGGCTCCGTTTTGAGGCCCGGCCTCATGAACTCACGGCTGCGGTGAAATGAAGGCGCAGGATCGCACGGTGGGACGTTTTGCAGCGCGTCACTTCGGTCCTCTGATCTCATTGCTACGGGGGGGGGGGGGGGGGGGGGGGGGCTGGCCCCGTTCGTCACGCACCGAGATTCGGTAGGACGTCGAAAAAACCGGGAACCGCGGAGCCCCCCCCTTTTACTTTTGGACTCATTTCTAAAACGCAAATAATCACAAACCATAACCGCGACCGCAGCGCGGTTAAAGATCGGCCTCTAAGGAGCGGAGGGACGCGTCATGCTGCGGCGCATTAACAGTTGTTGTTGTTGTTGTTGTTTTACATACTAAAATTGATCAATCGACACCGATAGAACACCGAAACTACTTTAACAAAATTGTATAAATTAAGCATAACCACGATTTAAACTTAAGATTTCTCCCTTTTTTTTTTTTATTGTTGTTTTCACGTAGACGGGGGGGGGGGGGTCTAAAGCAGGGGTGTCAAACATACAGCCCGCCGGATGACTCTGCTAAGTGTGAAAATTACGGAAAGACATAAATTGCATTTCTATGAGAATATGGAGCTTTATGAGTACAAACGTTTTGTTATTTATTTATTTTTTATTTTTTTTAATCGATCCTGTAATTGCTTCAAAAACAGCGTAAATGTGACGTCTGCTCCGGAGGCAGCAGCGCTCGCTGCTCGCTTTGTGACGCGTTTGACGTCAAACGCGTCACAAAGCGAGGGAATCTGCAGAGGAGAGATAAACAGCGGGCTGATGTCTGGAGTTTTTGCTCTTTATGTTTCTAGTTTATTGTAGAAAGACCTTAAAATAGGGTTTATCATCCAAAAACCTTCACCAATGATTTAAACATAGAGAAATATTGTCGTTATGTATGCGTTATTATGCTATGATTGTACTGGTCCGGCCCACTTGAGATCAAAGTGGGCAGTATGTGGCCCCTTAACTAAAATGAGTTTGACACCCCTGCTCTAAAGGTTTGGGATACTTCTCAACCCTAACAACCCGTCTCTATTTATCCACTGTGAGACGGTGACAGGAGAGGGAGTGGAGCTGCCACGGGAGCCGGGAAGAACCAAAACGTGCATTGTTTTTTTGTTCCCCCCGCAACCCACCCTCCCCTCCCAGGGCAGCGCGGTGTGTGTGTGTGTGTGTGTGTGTGTGTGTGTGTGTGTGTGTGTGTGTGTGTGTGTGTGTGTGTGTGTGTGTGTGAAAGCGTCGCGGAGCGGCACATCTGAGAGTTGCCCCCGGCAACATCTGGGGACGGCAGCTGTTTTTTTGGTTGTTTTTTTTGGCTTTGTCTATTTTGGCCCTTCGACGCCGCCGACCTGCAAACGATGAAGCTCAGAGCAGCGTCTTCCTCCGCTGGCTGTGCAGGAGAACGGGGGACTCGAGTTGTGAGGCAAAATGCTCGGCCGGGAGTCCGAGCACCTGAGCCAACACACACACATGCAAACACACACACACACACACACACACACACACACACACACACACACACACACACACACACACGCGCGCGCAGCATAATGGACACCAGCTGGCAACATCTGGGTGGGTGGGGGGGACTGCGGCCTTCCAGAGAGGCTCGGCAAGAGACCGAACTGCAGCCAGCGACACGGATCATCCCGAGCCAGCACCGGGCAAGCATCGCGAGGAGTAAACCACAAGTACGCTCAGACACACAAACGTGCACTTGAAAAGCTTAGCGTGCAAACCAACGGCCTGGCACGGCTCGGCACGGCTCGGCGGCCTTTCGACGGGAACACATCAAGTTATACCAGCTAGCTAGCCCGACCCCTCCGGAGACAAATTAAAAAAAAAAAAAAAAAATGTTTTAATGATAGCCGAGCGGAGCAGGAGCGGTCCCTCGACACTCGATTGCTTCGGGAAGATCTGTGATGAAAAGCGGGGAGTCTTGAAAGTTGTTCAAAACTCTTGCCGGTCAAAGAAACATAATCTCCGGCGTGTCGTCGTCGACTTGATTCCAGCGGCTCGCTGTAGAAAGCGGTTTCTGGACAGCCACTTAAGTCGTTAGGCTCCGGCTTTTTTTTTTTTCTCAATTTGGCGACCTCACATTTCCAGTCCGGTGACTCTCGTTTCTTCACTTAAATCCTCACATCTTTTCACTTCCGACTCTCCGCTCCTTCGGTCTCTCCGCTCCCCGGCCGGTCGAACACTTTATCCGCGGGAGCGTTTCGTTTCCGTCCGCGCCGTGTTTTTTTCCCCACTTCGATTCTGTCACACTTTCCTCAACTGCTCCGACTCAAGTGCCCCCCCCCCCCCTCCACCCCCCGCTGTGGCCTCTTGCAGCCCCTCCTTGAGGAAGAGGTGGGGTCCCGCAGCTGATCAGAAGGAAATCAATCGGGGTATAATAGAGCGTCGTGTGGTAATGCTCGCGCTACACTCCAATCAATACACCAGCTGTGGCCACAATGCTGATGAGCCCCGAGCTGTTGATCTGGCATCCATTAGCGGCTGTGGTTCTCTGGAGTCTGTCTCTCTCTGCCCCCCCCCCCCCCACCTGCTGCCCTTGTGTGAGGAGCCCTTCGGGGGTGTTCAGCGGGTAAAAAAAAAAAAAAAAAAAAAAAAAATTAAAGAGTCGGGAATGAAATTTTCTTCCAATCCCGTCTGTATAATTGCCAACCCTATCTTATTCCTATCAAATAGATCCCAATTCCATTTCAATTTAGCGTAATTACTTCCCGTGCTAAGTACTGGAGGTCCTCCTAATAGTACCTCGGGTGAGTCGAGCTACATTCGGCAAAGCTTTTAAATAAGCAAGTAATGAATCTGATGCTTAATCGTGAAGCGACGGAACCCGGTCTACAGGATTGGACGTGTGGCCGCGCGACGCCAATTTGGTACAGCGGACGCACACCGTACGCGACTGATTTTAGAAATGCACATTGAGCCGATCACGTGTGTCAGAGCCCCGGCTCGGGTTGCGCAACAAAATAGGCGGCAATCAAAGCCACGGCGACGACTTGTTCTCACCCACGTACGGTCTACCCTCGTGAAAACGCCTCGCGAGCGAACACATTGGGAACGCCGACAGCATCCAGCAGGACCAGAAATCATTTGGTTTGGCACCCGAGGGGGGGGGGGGCTGCGAGTGAGGGATCGAGGGACTGATATGAGCTCGGCGCCTCCTCCGGCCCCGTTGCCGAGTCGATGGCCCTGGTCGGAGCCCGAGGTTTGTGTCGGCGGCAGGAGCAGCCAGCTACCCGGCGTGGGTAGCTCGGCGGTGATTCGGTGCCAGCTGTAAGTCGGCCACGAGTTGCTGCTGGCACGAAAGAGCAACCGCTCTCTTTGCCCCATTATTTATTTACCGACCACACATCGTGACTTTGCGGTGTGGCTCATCAGCATGGCTGGGGATGCGGCACACATGACGCTGTACTGCGAGCGTGTGCCACTCTGTCCTATTAAATTCCACGGCCTCGAACACCCGGGGAACGTGTTATCGTGCTCCTTATTTGAATAATTTGTCCACGTTGCCGTTTCATAGACTTGTGCTAATTAAACTACCACGTTGATGAAAGTGCCTCTGCACCTTCACCGTACCGGTTTCCAAACATTCAAATCAAACAGGAACCATGTATGGAGCACAAGAGGAGCAGGACCAGATACCGGGAGCAGGACCAGAAGTGAACCCCGGGGTCCAGTTGGAGAAATCGCTCAAAATCTCCCACTGCTACCAATATATTCCTCGGGAACGTGTGTGTGTGTGTGTGTGTGTGTGTGTGTGTGTGTGTGTGTGTGTGTGTGTGTGTGTGTGTGTGTGTGTGTGTGTGAGAGAGTTAGTGTCAAGTGTGTAAAGCCTGCTGTTGAATCATTCCCCACTGCGAGAGCTTACAGCATATTACCTCCCCTTCGCACAACAATAGGCCGTGATTGACAGCTCCTTCCCTGCTTGCCCTGAAATTCCACTGTCTGAGGGAGGGAAGAGAGAGGAACCTCCCACCACGGGATGCCCTGAAATAACTATCATCATGTTTAAAAGCTCCTAATTCAGTCAGACTGACACCCATAGTTAGACTGCTCCACTTAGCCTGAACTGTCACGCGCACACACACACACACACACACACACACACACACACACACACACACACACACACACACACACACACACACACACACACACACACACACACACACACACACACACACACACACACACACACACACACCTACCTCTGCTCAGCTGGTGCTCTGGCTGGTCGGCAGCAGCCAGTACTTGCCAAGCCGAGAGCAAAAGCTGAAGCTGCTGTCTCCGGGAGAACTCCTTCCACAGAAGGCAGAAACAATGAGCTCGGGCACTTTGTGGGGAGACCGAGGACTGAAAAGCGTGAACGAGCGATGGGGAGAGTGATAGAGAGACGAAGGAAAGCCCTCATTAACAAAGCTCCTTTATTTGAAGTGCTGTGTGGAGGACAGGCAATTATTTCCTGCCGGGCTGAGTGAATGCTGTAGTGGACAGCCGAGCGAAGGGGAGGGAGAGGGAGAGGGAGAGGGAGAGGGAGAGGGAGGGAGAAGCTCTTCCACCGAGGACAGCCCAGAGCTCCGACTGTTTCACGTCGCCCACTCGCTCTCTCAGACTTTGGAAATAGCCGCATCGACGCGGCGGGAAGACGCGCGCTCCTCGTCCTCGACAAAAGTTGTTCCGAAACGCGAATCCTCTATTCGTGTGCGATCACGAGGGGCCTGGGTCGCCCCCTGCCTCCCCCCCCTCCCCCACGCCCCACGTGTAGGACTGAGCGGCCATCGCAGCCTCCTCCTCCTCCTCCGTCCCGGAGAGGACACGTCTGGGCTCCCGACAAGTGAGAAATGCCACGGGGGGGGGGGGGGCTTTAGTTCGATCACAACCACCTCCATGTAACCCATCATCTACACGCGCTCATCTGTGTCAACACTTGCTTTACGCCCTTGATCATTATGTAGAAACACCCCCCCCCCCCCCCCCCCCACACACACACACACTCCCACCGGAGAGCCCATTAGCTGCCTTAACTGGTGAGCCGAGTACACTCATCTTTCGGTGCGGGTCTTAACATGAAACAGGATCCGATCTAGTAAACACGGAAGATTTATGATATCAAAAACCTAAAAATAGACAGCGGGGGGGGGGGGGGGGGGACTCTGTCGGGATAGGACGCACGCCGGGACGATTTGCTCAATACAGTTAAAAACTATGCTCTGGTGTTCTCGACTTGAATGTTGGACAGTCGCTCCAGAATGAGTCAACAGTTTCAAAAAAAAAATCTGCATCCATGCAAAATATATAGTCAATTCAATATTAATGTCTAATAGTGGCTAAAGCTGACTCAGTCAAACCATCATTAATCGGCGGGTATTTTCGATAACTGACTCGCTTTGGCCGGAGGGGGGGAGGGGAAGAGGGGGTGGGGGGGGGCTGTACAAAAAGCAATTCAAATATGTCAACTTCGGTCATCAAACATTTACGTTCTTAGCGAACTGATTTTTGCTTAGTCGGGAATAAAGAAGCGTTATCAAAAAGTAATGGGGGGGGGAAAAAGAAGAAGTGTGTTGACGAGGTGAAATCGTCCCGATCTGTTGTCCGTACACCGTGGAAAAACTCCAAAAGGTGTTCAGAGATAAAACAGAGGAAGCAGCAAATCCCCACGCGTTATGTTGTCAGCTAATTATTGAGCACGAGCAGAAACATGTATTTTCGGGCTGGATCTGACCCCGAGAGTGCTTAACAAAATAATAATAATAATAATAATAATAATAATAATAAATTGG